>NW_022983487.1:0-4186 GCF_010015735.1 Aaosphaeria arxii CBS 175.79
GGGACAGGCTCAAGCTGCAGTTCCAGGAAAAGGAGATTGGGGGCTTCCAAGCGCGTCTGGCTAGCTACAAATCCACGCTTGCCATCGCTCTTGATTTCTGTACCCTGTGAGATAACAGCTTGACCCACTTACTTGGTAATTGCTAAGACTGTGAAGCAAAACCGCTTCGGATAACCTTGATGCAACTAAAGATCTTGAAGCAAAGATCGAGGCGACCACTGCCCTCCTCACAGGGCAAATGCAAGGCCTCCAGATCGGCATGCAAGCCATTCTTGATGCAAGCTCCGTGACCGAAGAGCCCGACGATGCCGGTCCTCAGAGCCGACTCACGAAGACCCAGCAGTCCGAGGTTCTGCAGGCCATTGAGCGGCAAACGGTTGCACTCAGCCACTGCTATCGGGCTTGCATGGCAGCATTCAAAGAGACAACGAAGGCGACAGGCCACGAGTATAAGTTTGTGAAAGCGTCCAAAGAAGCGAGGCTACTCATGGGCGACCTAGGCAGTGTGGCGGGGGGTGCGCTACACAAGTACAGCAACATCGAGGTTGATGGAGGGCATGTCGTGGCTGGGAACATGGAGGGCCAATTTGCGAAGGATTTCTTCAAGTGAATTGAGATTCTTGCTCGTGAAAAGCCACACGGGGCTAGAGGAGCAAACGGGATGGTTTCGAACTGGGCGGACGTAACAGGCCATGCCTGTGGTCACGTAGAATCACCTCCCCTTCCTAGAAAAGATCTCGTACTCTTAGACCCAAACACCGACGTAAAGCAGCAAGTAGCCATGAACCCAGCCAGCGAGGCGCTAGAACAAGAGCTCCTTCCGAATGTGTGTGGTAGCATCTCTCGCACTGCGGCGTGGTATCGTAAACACGGACGACCGTCGAGAAAGCCCAAGGCCGAACGCCAGCAATACCTTTCTTCGTCAGAAGAGAAAGGACAAGCAGGGCGATGGACTGGCACCGGCACGACATCAACATATATGACAAGATCACCCAGTGGGTTAAGGTGATTAAACCGGAGCTTCGTAGACCTAACATCGTGCCAGAGAATGATTATAACATGGACGAGACTGGGATCATGCTGTCAATGCTAAGCTCTGTTAAAGTTCTTATAGGTAAGGATGACGTGCGAGACTATAGAGGTGCTGGTGTTAAGCGGACGATAGTCACAGCCGTCGACTGTGTGTCCGCAAGCGGTGAGTATCTGAATCCTATAATCATCTGGCCAGCTTCTACCCACCAAGGAACTGGATAACGAACCCTACCCCAGGATGGGTCTATTACTGCTCCGAGTCGGGCTATAACGACTCGTACCTCGGCTTGCGATGGATCAAATAAGTATTTGATCCCCAGACAAAGATGCTGCCAAAAAAGCCAAAGGCAAGAGAACGCGTAGTCGATACCGAAATGTACTGGACCAGAGGCAGAAGCAAGTGCAGACAAGGAGAAGCGCGGTAAGAACGCAAAGGTGTTGCATTAGATCCAGATGCGTCAGAGACTTGGAATGCACCAGTAGCGCGGATGTGGTAATGGATAGACGTGCAGGCGGCGACCTGTTGTGCACAAGAAACATATAACTAGAGACAATAATGATAAGATCGTTAAGGTATAGCTTGTGATGACCGTCCTGCTTTAACGGTGCGGATAAAGGTGTAAGCAACCTCAGCCTGGTCTTGGCGTGGTGTATCGAGCCGTTCTGAGCACTTCTAACTGGGTCATGTATATGCAGCCATGCAGCAGGCTTGCTCTTAAACGACTTCAACCGAGTGTTAATGTTACCCTTCATCAGCCCTATAGGCTAGCACTGCAGGGCGACGGCGGGACAGACCGTGATCGCAGCCAGGTTCCAGCTCCAGCTCCCAGCTCCAACTTTAAATACACCTCTCGCGGTCGCCCAACCCTGATCGCACATGGCCTACCTTGACGAGCTAGCCAGCGGGAGGAACGGCGAGCGTGCCCCGGGGCACCGCTATGAGCACGTCCGCGTCAGCGACAATGCTAGGGCCCATCTAGGCGACACGTACCACAGCGACACATACCACGTCGGTGAGTTCAGGCCCAGCAACCCAGGATACAGGAGCAGGACACTAAGCAAACAAATACTTAGGGCTCGAGGACCCGCTCAGTCGTCTGCCACATGCCGAAGACGCGCCCTTCAACGCATACAGCAAGCAGCACGAGCCCAAGTGTCTGCCCGACACGCGTATCGACCTCTTGAAAGTCATACACAGCTGGGCGGATGGGCAAGACCAGCGCTGCATCTTCTGGCTGAGCGGGCTGGCGGGGACGGGCAAGTCAACGATCTCGCGGACAGTGGCGCGCAGCTACTACGACGAGAAGCGTCTGGCAGCCAGCTTCTTCTTCTCGCGCGGTGGCGGCGACGTCAGCCACGCAGGCAAGTTCGTGACGAGCATCGCGGTGCAGCTTGCGCACAACGTGCCAGCATGTCGGGAGCACATCTGCGAAGCAATCGCAAGCCGCCCCGACATAGCCAGCCAGTCCCTGGGCGACCAGTGGCAGCACCTCGTTGTCCGTCCACTATCACTGCTAGTGGGACTGTCCTCGTATGTTCTAGTGGTCGATGCGCTCGATGAGTGCGATAACGACAACAACATCCGCATCATCGTGCAGCTGCTGGCCGAGGCTCGAACACTCACGAGTGTCCGGCTGCGGGTGTTCCTCACAAGTAGGCCAGAAGTGCCGATCCGCCACGGGTTCTTTCAGATCGCGGATGCGGAGCACCAGGACTATGTGCTGCACAACATATCGCCGTCGGTCGTCGATCATGACATTTCCGTCTTCTTAGAATACAATTTCGGCCTTATTGCGCAAGAATGCTGCCAAGCTGCAGACTGGCCAGGCCAGGGGGTCATCAAACAGTTATGCCAGAGCGCAAGCGGTCTCTTCATCTGGGCGGCAACCGCCTGTCGATTCATTCAACAAGGTGGCCAGCTTGTTGTTGATGATCGATTACGGGCCATTCTCGGAGTTGGTTACCCTACGGAGGACTCACCTACGGATGGATCCTCAGCCGAGGATTCCTCTACGGATGATCCGCCTGCGGTCTTACCTGAAAAGCGGTTGAACAAGATATATCTTACAGTCCTCCAGAGTCCTATTCGAAGGTACAGAAAGCAAGAAAAGAAGAAGTGGTACAGCCTGGTCAAAGAGACTCTTGGAATGATCGTACTCCTGTTATCGCCGCTTTCTACATCTTCGCTGGCCACGTTGCTCCGAATTCCTGTAGAGAGTGTTCATCAAATGCTGTATGAGCTGCATTCCATCTTCGACATCCCAGAGGATCATAGCCGACCGCTTCGCCTCCATCACCCGTCGTTCCGCGACTTCCTGCTTAACAAAGACCGATGTGGCGATGCTTTCTGGGTCGACGAGAAGCAGACGCATGCAGCGTTGGCAGGCCATTGCATACAGCTAATGTCGAGCGCTCTCAAGCAAGACATCTGTGGCGTAGATACTCCTGGCATGCTTGTAGCCGAGATAGAGAGACGCAAAGTAGAGCAAAGCCTCCCTCCCGAACTACAGTATGCATGTCTGTACTGGGTCCAACACGTTCAGAAGAGCGGGACGCAGCTACGGGACAACGACCAAGTGCACCAGTTCTTGCAGGAGCATCTCCTCCACTGGCTAGAGGCGCTCGGGTGGATGGGGAAAGTGTCCGAAGGAGTGTATGCTATTGCATCTTTGGAGTCATTCGTTGCTGTAAGTGTACTTTTACTACAGCACACAACGATTCGCTAACAGTTTAGTTAGTCTAGTGACGGTCCTTCTCTTTTGGCTTTCGTCCACGACGCGAAGCGGTTCGTTCTCTACCACCGGGCAGCGATTGAGCAGGCGCCTCTGCAGACGTATAGCGGGCTTGTGTTTGCACCGACAGCAAGCATAGTAAGGAAGAGGTTCCAAGGCAGCATACCTCGATGGATTCGAGGAGTGCCAAAAGTAGAGGAGGAATGGAACGCGCTGCGGCAGACGCTTGAGGGCCATGGGCGCTATGTCACCGCGGTGGCCTTCTCGCCGGACGGCACGACACTGGCCTCGGCATCGGGCGACACCACGGTCAAGCTGTGGGAGGCCAGGACGGGGGCGCTGCGGCAGACGCTCGAGGGCCATGGGGACTTGGTCAGCGCGGTGGCCTTCTCGCCGGACGGCACGACACTGGCCTCGGCATC